>NC_091288.1:194495974-194518474 GCF_032444005.1 Ranitomeya imitator
AATTCTACATTTCTTCTACAACCTCTTCCATATGTCCTACCAATGATTTTGAGCCGATTGTGGGGCAATCTGCTGCCTATGGAATTTGGCTTAGATGTTCAGCTATGCACGAATGGGGGTGTATGAGTGTACAGTTCGATTGAGAGGCTGTTCAACTGTCTAGAAAAATGTATCAAAAGTCCTATCGGAGCAATAATGATATTGATAGTCACCCAGTGTTCCTTGGGGGAAGTCTTTACTGTGGTACTTTCACACTTTGCTGTCATATATCTTAGCTTAGGTTCTGGAAGAATTGGCCAATCTACCAAACACCATAGAAGGCTCCAGAAGAGCAAAGCTCCCCTCAAATTTTTTAACCATGAAACTAAGTTGAGAAACATTGAGTTGGAATAGGGTAAGGATGGGGTGTGGATATGTAAACATTTTTGAGCTATTGCCAAGTTCATATGATAGTCAGTAAGGAACCATTTAAGAATTCCACACAAAAGCTTCACTGTTTGCCATTTTTGAAGGTTCTAAGGGTTTCTTAATGCTGTTTTGGCTGACTGCGCCTTATTAGTAGAAAAAATACAAGAATAAATGAGTGAGCTTCCACATTTTTCTGATATAAATTGCACAAACATAAGACCTTGTTTCCATTTATGCCAATGACTGGTTTTGGCCCTCTAACATAGATTCTTAAAAAGCTTTTAAAGGTCTGATAGACCGCTGTATTGGCCGGTAACATCAGCAGTGAGAAGTAAACAATAAAATTAAAAATCCCTCCATTCTTGGTTTCAAGGGCTCATTAAGATGTCCAATATTTTTTTTAAACAATTGATTTTAATTGGAGAATTATTCAATTAACAAACACATACATTGTATTGATCAAATGACGAACATTTAGTTGGGTAGAATACATGGGGAGGGGCTAATGTAACTGTCGGTAAGGAATAAAGGGTAAAGGAGGGGGCAAAAGGAGCCCAAAGGGGGGTAGTCGAGTGTAAATTCAATATGAAGAAATAGGACAAGTCTCAGGAGTCAGGAGCATGTAGACGAAGTTATGGTGTGGCAAAAGGGGTGTTGTTGGCATATTCCGCCCAAGGAAGCCAAATTTTCTCAAATTTACAGACTTTATCCATAAGTATGGCAGACCATTTTTCATTGATCATATACCGAGAAAGGCATCTTTTGACTTCTGATAGATCTAAACCTGATTTTTTTTCCTGGCCAATGCTTTAGTTTGTTTGGCTGCTAGGAATAGAAATGAGATGAAGATTTGGGTGCGTTTAGGGATGGTAAGGGTACCTTTGTTAAATAAGGCTTCCCAAGGTTTTTTTAAGGTTAGTATTTGTGATTGAAAGAATAAGGTGATATACCCTAGTCCAAAATCTGCACCCCACAGGGCACATCCACCAAAAATGGTACATATCCCCGTCAGAATCACAACCTCTAAAACATTTGGGAGATTATCCAGGAATCGTCTTGGCAACTCTAGCTGGGGTTCAGATGTCCGATTTTCACGTATGAGTGCTATCTGTGGTGATAATGGATAGCACTCGTACCTGTGATAGTCTATGGGGCCATTCATATGTTCATAATTTTTCAAGGACCAAGCGGTCAGGGGAAAATTTCCAGAGACATGCTTTATCAAAATCGGCAATGCAAGTACATGGGTCATTGAAAAAATTTATCCGAGTGCGATCAGATTTTCACAGACTGTCGGAAAGGAAAAGTTGGAGAAACTCTTTTAACTCTTTTATTTTTTTTTATCTCCATGTACAAGAAAAATGGATGACACTTGGACCAAACTCTGATCAAACTCTAATCAAAATAATCGGTCCATTTTTTTCTTACGTGAGAAAAGCAAAAATCTGACTGAGCCCTCAATAAGAGGTAAATTACAAGGTTTCTTGTTTATTCCTAATGGTTTGCAATTTTACCCCTTGAAAAAGTTGAATATAAACTTTTAAGAAAGCAGCTGTTTTTCAAATCCAGGACAATCCCTTTGAAGAGAACTAATTTGCATCACTGAGAAGAACCCGACTACTAAGTGTTTAATATGAGAAATTAGAAATATTTTAATAACAATAGATGTAAATAATAATTGTAGAAAATATACTTTAATAGGTTTATACATGGGTCTCTATATATAATTGTATCATTACACCTAATAGTACCAACAATCCTACAAACATAAACCATATTGTTACCACTGACAAACTCAGGGTAAAATCTTCATCCTAGTGGAAAAATATATTTTACATGTCAACTAATTGAGTGTTTGCGATCCAAAATCTGTATAATTATATTCAGTAGGATACCCGTCCTTTTATTGGCACCGTATATCACAGTGGTGTCAGTGTTTTGGCAAGTAACGTGATTGTCAGCCAAACCAGACTCTCCCAAAGGCTGTCTAGAAAAGCTACCTTCATTAGATAATTGATGTCTCCATATACAAACTTCCATATCCCCCTCCTCTTTTCATTATACCATGGAGGAAACACAGGCCTGAGGAATGGATTACATGGCACTGTAGCTTTTTAATCTACTTTTAATGAAATTACATTGTATTTATTACAGCCGATCAATAGCAAAAGCGCAAATTGGCTGGGAAGCTACTGAGTTAGTGGTGGTGACTATGGCCTCCTAACCCAAGAAGCTTGTCATCTATATATATGGACAGGAATAACCGTTAGGATTAAATTGAGTTTTGTTCAATTCAGTGTTAATGACTGTTGGAAAAAAAACATGCTGATGCAGATTGTTTTATATGGACTGGGTTATTAACCAGGAGGATTTAGAGTTTTTTGGAGACATTTTTCTTTTAACCCTAAAATCTTGTTGGCCCACCATATTTTATGACTCCTCTCCTCAAGTCTCACTAAAGGCCATGTTTTCTGTATTTTCTTACTATTGCATAGGTGACTTAGTTCCTTTTATTTTGGGATGAGCAGACCCAAATGTAAAAGTTTGACGTTTCTACCAGACAGTTGCCATCCGGTGCTAAGGGAAGAACACACACTTTCCCCGGAAGTCCTTTAGAATGCTCGGAGTTCCAGGGGAAGTCCATTGCAGAGAGAGAGTCTGGTTCAAAGTCTGGGTCCCCATTGTTTTCAATGTTGTTAGGGTTCTGATTCAAGTTCGGGTACAGTTCCGGTACCCAAACCGCACTTTTAAAAAAAGTTCAGGTTGGGTACAAAAACTCAAACTTCCACGGGTCCACTCATCCTTAGTTTTAATGCACCAGGAGCTGGATTTATGGCATTTCTTCAAATTATCATATGTTGGGGTTACCTTTGGACTAGGGTTGGCTTGCCAATAATGCCAATTTTAATGGGACTGTTTATCAAAGTACACCACAAACAAGTGGCGTTTATGACGACTTGCATAAATAGTTACTTTTCTGCCTCTTTATGGGAGGGGCTTTCTGACCCAATGAGGCCACGTTCCCTTCAAATATCCTTTTATTCAGGTCTAAAATATTGGTGAGTGTGTAAATGACCAATAAAAGTGGCAAGAAATTTGAGAAATCAGTTTGAGTAGCCTCCTTGTAATAGTCCACAGCATGAAAGTTAAAGATGGCCTTTGCCCGCTAGTGTATTTTACCATTAGAGAGTGCGGGAGTGAGTAAAGGGTGCATTTACTGTAGTGTAGCATGAGCCATATTCTCCAAGAAATGCTGGAATTATGGAGAAAGTGCATTACGGGTGGGTTATGGTCATGAACATCATTCTCTCCTATGCAATCACCCAAAAAACTTGTATAATTGGGGCGTTAGGACACATTTATCATTCTTATGCAAATGCTTTATGTTGCATATTTCGATCTAACTCACCAGTTTTGCAGTAGAAAATGGTTAAAAAACCAAACCTGATAGCAACCGATGTAATTTTGACATCAGTTGTCTTCAATTTAAAGCACAAAAATGTGATATGGATGGCCCGGATATATGGACACATAGTTAGCGGTTGGCTAATAAAAGTATCGGCTGTTGAAATTCTTCTTTGCGTCGATGTGATCTGTCGGTGCAGAGTTGGGGAACGTTTATTACATTGGAATATTGGCTGATATTTGAGGGCTCGGCTGACATTAGTATAATGTGTATGGGGTCCTTCATAACATCACGCGAGCCACGGCAGACCCGGCTTAGACATCGCTGGATTGGCATCCACACAGGAAGTGAGTAAACAATGCTTTTTTTATACGTGGGGGACTATTGTAATTGAGAAGGGGTTGTCCAAGTAGTGAACAACCCTTTCTCAATAAGAATAGTCCCCCACGTAGAATAAAAGCACCCTTTAATCACTTTCTGTGTAGATGCCGATCCAGAGATGTGAATGCCAGGTCTGCCGTAGACTCGCGTGTTGTTATGTCAAGGAAGCCCTGCAGCCAATCATCGGCCGCTAATTGGCCGCTTCACTATTTCTTCTTTCAGAGGAAATCAGAACTGCTGCTGCTTTATAACCTTCTCTGGACGTCAGTTTTGTCCAAAATAAGTGTTAGTGAAGCGACCCATTAGTGGCTCAAGTGACATAATAATGTCAGGCCGGGTGCCGACATTCCTAGAATGGCACCGGAGTTGAGTACAGGCTGTTTTTATTTTACATGGGGGAATCTAGTGATTGAACAGTGGACAACTCCTCTAACTCCATAGTTATACCATTTTACTTATGATCAATGCATTAATAGACAAAACTATTATTTCTAGACTGTACTGTATTCTCAAGCCAGACATGTAACTTGAAGCAAGGATCACCAAGCTATGACTTGCCTATTTGGACACATCATAAGAAAAGAGCGATCACTGGAGAATGACATCATGACCGGAAGAATAGAAGGAACAAGGTGAAGTGTAAGACCAGCAACCCAATGACTTGATACTATCAAGATAATGACGGAGAAGACCCTGGTGGACTTATCTAGGCTTGCACAAGATCGATCTTCCTACAGATCATTGATCCATCAGGTCGCCATGGCTTGAGGTTGAACCAAAGATGGATAAAAAACAAACTGTATATCGGATTTGGGAAACCTCCATCTAAGTCTTGAGCTTGTTATTTCTAAGTCATATATGGCACCACAAGTGTTATTCCCAGGTTATATATTACTAGTATCAGAACTATCTTGTACGAATCTCACTGTTTTAACCCAGGTACCATCTTACCTAAATAAATCGCCTAAAAGTGCCTTGGGGCTTGGACCATACACTGTGCCGCCTATTATAAGCACAGCATCAGGACTATAAGGAACCACAAAAGACATGGTATATACCCCCTGGGGTACATGTAACACAGATTCAGGATGTATAGGACAGTAGATTTCCCATTATATTGCATCTAGGACAGTTCGTAGAGTGCTCCCATTGCTCAATTACTTTCATCGGTAATGGAAGACTGAATGACAAATCGGAGGTCCTAGTAGGTGGCAATTAACTCTTCATGGCTATTAGTTTCAGTCTATATCTTGACATAACACATAAGGTTTACCCTCAGCCAGGGGTGGACATATCATAGGTGCAACCTATTTGGCTACACAGCGACTCAAGAGGTAAGGAGGCCCATTTTTAACCCCAAAGCTGGTTGAGCTCTTGGGCAAAGTGCTCATATACCGTTCTTGCACAGGGGACCTTTTATCCACCAGTTCCTTCAGCCCTATCCAAAACTACAAAAAACGCTCAACTACAGCTGTATCTTTAGATTCCAGCTAATATCAGCATTACTGTATATGAGACTTGGGGGGGTGCAACAATGAGGAGGTTACGGCTAAGCCTAAAGTGGTCAAAAGTGGCTCTTATGAGGCCAGAACCATAGGATAATTGGGGGAACCAGTTCCAGATTTTGCATTTGGACCCAGATCTTCTAGTTAGGAACTCATCTAGCCGTAAGTTCGTCCTTCCAACGAATATGGGACTTCACTGGAACCGCTACAAGCCACGAAGACCCTGTTAGGGGAGATAAACCAAGCAGATTGCTATAAAAGTAGAAAGAATCCGCCTCGCACAGGCTTCCCGAATCCGAGTCTTGTACGTCTTATTATCAAGTTAATTAAAGGCAGCATCTGACAATGTCACTCGGCTGCAGAAAAAGGGATTTAAATGCAGTGTCTCTCAGGACTTGATGTCAAGGGCTGCTTTTCACTGAGCTGCTGTGAGTTCTGTTTGCTTGGAACAGCACTCAGGATTCAAGGGGGTTGCATTTAAAGAAACCAATTGACAAGGAGGCAATTATTAAATTTTGATGTTCAAAAAAAAAAAAATAATAATAATAAAAAAGAAAAAAAAAAAAAAGAATAAAACGACTTGCATGACTTGTGTTTAGATTGAAAGGCCCAGAAAGAGATATGAGAGCTTGTAGATGCATCAAAGCCAAGGCCTCCTTTCAAGGCGGCTCTCACACTCTTTAAGAGATCTTATTTTTAAAGCTTCTTGCTACATTCAAACAGAGTCGATTAAAAACATTTACACATTGAAATTCACAAAGGCAGTTGCTATGTGGACTCAGGGTCAAGTGAGGGACGGATTATATGCTTCTTCATAATAATATTAATTAAACAATTTGCATGCTAATAAGGTAACAATTATCGAGGCTTCTGTTGAAAGATTCAGGTTATTACAACACGCCAATCTGGGTGCAAGGGGTCACGGAGTGAGAGGCGAGAGAAATTTCAACTCAAATTAACATTCTGTCAGCTCTAGAAAATGGGATAAATAAAGTCGAATTAATTCTTTATTATAAAGAGAGAGAGATTGAGAGAGAAAGTCCCTTTTCTTCTCTGGGACTTGATTACCATTCTGTATTCAGAAACACGTTTCCCCCTGCATTCCTCTCCTGAAAATCCAACAGAAAATGAGGCGTTTATTGCTACAGGCAAAATGTGGTGCAGAGGACACAGTTTACATTTAGTATTTATTGAGAAAGAAATTAAATTATGGAGAAAAGTGAAGCCCTTGGCCCCTGACCTGAAAATTAATACCAACACTGGTTTCTTATCTCTACTTTTTACTACACAATGCTGATAAATTCTAGAGTAGATCAACACCCCTAAAGACCCGATGTGCAGGACTAGATATAATACTGGGGGTATCACTGCGTGGAATGTCACAGAGCCAACATGGCGAGACATAATAACACAAAATAATAAAACAATAATAGGAATAATAATTCTAAATGTATCATGACTGCAAGGTAAGCCCCTTCATGCCACAATGCATTATTATTATTACTGGTATTATTATTATTATTATTATTATTTTATCCTCACTGCAAGGTAGGCTCCTTCATGCCACAATGCATTATTATTATTACTGGTATTATTATTATTATTATTATTATTATTTTATCCTCACTGCAAGGTAGGCTCCTTCATGCCACAAAGGATTATTATTATTATAATTATTAATATTACTAATATTATTATTATTATTGTTGTTGTATCTTCACTGTAAGGTAGGTTCCTTCATGCCACAATGGATTATTATTATTACTAGCATTAGTAGTAGTAGTAATAGTAGTAGTAGTAATAATAGTAGTGATAATATTACAATTATTAATAATGCTATAATAATAATAAAACATCGTGCCTTTAGGAACCTAGCTTGCATTGATGATTAATAATATTACCCAAAGGCATACAGACAAGGAATTTAGATTGTGAGCTCCAATGGGGACAGTGATGATGATGTCTGTAAAGCGCTATGGAATATGATGGCGCTATATAAGCAACGCATAATAAATAAAATAACATTTTATTATTTTTTGCTATTACATCATAACAATAATATTAAAAAGAAGAAAACAAAGATGAAGAAGTAGAGGAAGATGAAGAAGAAGAGGAAGAAGAAGAGGAAGAAGAGGAAGAAGAAGAGGAAGAAGAGGAAGAAGAAGAGGAAGAAGAAGAGGAAGAAGAGGAAGAAGAAGAGGAAGAAGAAGAGGAAGAAGAGGAAGAAGAAGAGGAAAAGAAGAGGAAGAAGAAAAGGAAGAAAAGGAAGAAGAGGAAGAAGAAGAGAAAGAAGAAGAGGAAGAAGAAGAGGAAGAAGAAAAGGAAGAAGAGGGAGAAGAAGAGGGAGAAGAAGAGGAAGAAGAAGAAGAAGAGGAAGAAGAGGAAGAAGAAAAGGAAGAAGAAGAGGAAGAAGAATGGAAGAAGAAGAGGAAGAAGAAGAGGAAGAAGAAGAGGAAGAAGAAGAGGAAGAAGAAGAGGAAGAAGAAGAGTTAGAAAAAGAAGAAGATTGCAACAAATATATCTACATCCTAAAAACTTTTATAAGTAATAATAATACAATTTTATAATAATAAATGTACAATCACCCCCAAAGTATTCAGTTATAGGCCACAAGACATTACTGGTATAATCATCATCACAAATGTGAATAATTGTATAAATGGCCTCAAAACACTCCTATAAGACCCATGAGCAACAATAGTAATAATATTACGTAAGATAAGAATAGAAGGTGTTGAACACGCAAAAACTGTTCACCCATAAAGAGTATTAAATATTATTCATATGATCAAATCTAATATTGACAATACAGATGATAGTGTGGATCTGCACACAAATACATAACATACTGGAAAGAATAATACACGTATAAAGCTATAATGACGCTGCACTAATAGACACTAGCCTGTTTATTGAATGCCATATTTTATGTTCACAATCACTGTAAAACATGGTGAAAAGATCAGGGTGGAAGGTTTTGGTTATGCTTTGTGAACTTTTATGTGCGAGTGAATGTGTAATGTAAGGACACCTTATAAGGTGCAAAATATATATATATATATATATATATATATATATATGTATAAAGTGTTCGTGCTATGTATGAAATATGTATGTAATGTTTGTGTAATATAAGGTACACTTTACAAGGTTATATATACATACATGAGAGAGAGTGTGTGTGTGTGTTTGTGTGTGTGTGTGTGTGTGTGTGTGTGTGTGTGTGTGTGTGTGTTGTGTGTGTGTGTGTGTGTGTGTGTGTGTGTGTGTGTGAAATATAGGCCACAATAAATAGATTGCACTAAATATGTGTGCTTGTAATATAAGAATGTAAGATATAGAAGATATAAAAATCAATATGTGGTGTATCCGACACACTATGTGGCATGATATATGAAATCATTTATTTTATTTATATATATATATATATATATATATATATATGTATATGTATCTTAAACATGCCTTTATGTATATATCTATATCTATCTATCTATCTATCTATCTATATATAACACTCACATATATATTTATATAGAGTTCTGTTAATATATATGTAATGTATGGCACACGGTATAGGCTATAACATAATAATATTCACACTCTCTCTCTTCTTTCTATTCTATTTTAACATAAACATAAATCATTCTGCATTTTAAAACAGATATAAAATCCAGTCTGAACCTTTCAGGATAATATATATATATATATATATATATATATATATATATATATATATATATATAGTAAAGTTCTACTATATTATTTATCCTGTGTATTATCCCTGTGTCTCTTATCTCCCTTTCCACTTCTGGGTCATGTGTTTTCTGGTTATCTGGTGATAAGGGGGTGATCTGCTAGAATATTTCAGCCTGACAATATACTCATCTCCCTGGATACACAGAACAGTGGGGTATATTTTAGGCTCAACCTAAAAAGAAGAATGCAGACCTCTCATCCTGTGTAATTGAAATATTTACACTTCTGTGATTTCCTTCATGTCTTTAAAGGAAGTAGAAGAATTAAGGTGACAGTCTCCTCTCTGCTGTAGGGTGATAATGTTACAGTTTATTATATATATTCTTTGTACTGCTACTATTATTATTTACTTTTATGTTGATATTAGAATGATGTTTATTATTATTAGTTGTTTAGTCATTTTTATTTGCTTTATTGTTGTTAGTATGCTTTTTAGCATTTCTATTGTTATTTTTGTTTTAATAAATACTACTATAGTTATCTATTACTATTTTCTTCATCTTTATCTTTGTCGTCTTATTATCATTATTAGTATTATTATTATTATTAATAATATTAGTCACTGTTATTTTTTTAATGATGATAATTATTGTTTTTATCATTTTTACTATCTTTATTATTAATATTAATAATATTAGTGTAATATAAATTATTGTTTTTGTTTATTTTAGTAGATATTTTCTCATTATTATTATTATTATTATTATTATCATTAATTTTTGTAGATATTGCTTTAACTATTTTCTTCCTTTATAATTAATAATAATATTATCATTAATTTTGTAGATATTAATTTTACTATTTTCTTTGTACATTATTATTAATAATAATACTATCATTTTTTAGATATCGCTTTAACTATTTTCTTCAACTCTTATTAATAATAATTATCATTAATTTTGTAGATATGACTTTTACTATTTTCTTTGTATATTATTATTAATAATAATATCATCATTAATTTTTTAGCTATTACTTTTACTATTTTCTTCATATATTATTAATAATAATATTATCACTAATTTTAGTAGCTATACCTTTGAGTATTTTCTTCATATATTATTATTAATAATAATATCATTAAGTTTTGTAGGTACTACTTTTACTATTTTCTTTACATATTATTATTAATAGTAATAATAATAATAAAAATAATAAAAAATAATAAGAAAATAGTAATATCTATTAAAATAAATAATAATAATAAAAATAATAAGAAAATATTAATATCTATTAAAATAAATAATAATAATAATAATAATAATAAAAATAATAAGAAAATAGTAATATCTATTAAAATAAGTAATAATAATAAAAATAATAAGAAAATAGTAATATCTATTAAAATAAGTAATAATAATAAAAATAATAAGAAAATAGTAATATCTATTAAAATAAATAATAATAATAATAAGAAAATAGTAATATCTATTAAAATAAATAATAATAATAATAAGAAAATAGTAATATCTATTAAAATAAATAATAATAAAAATAATAATAAGAAAATAGTAATATCTATTAAAATAAATAATAATAATAATAAGAAAATAGTAATATCTATTAAAATAAATAATAATAATAATAATAACATAGCCTCCAACCAATAATTACTCCTTATCCTCACTTACACCCACTACATCTACCATAAATAAATCTCAATTCATTAAAGAGAAAATAAAGAGAAGGAAAAAAAAATGTCACACTTATTGAAATAAATCAATGTCACCCATTAATCATAGCAAAACTAATAAGAAGACCTATTTGATTAACTCCTTTGCTGCCAAGCCTGGAGGGAGGTGGGGGTGGGGGGTTAAATGCAGGGTCTATCAATAAGGGCTGAGACCTCCTTGTAGCTCTAATGTATAAGATCTTTAAATACTGTATTGGAAGAAAAAAATGAAGAAGGAGGAAAAAAAAAAGGGGGAAAAAAAAAAGAAAAAAGCAAGCTTGAGCCTGAGCTGTGAGTAGATGAGGAGGCTTGTAGTTTTAAATGCAATGTGACAGCTTTGGAAGAAGGGATGATGAATACTCCTATTATTAGATCAGTCTATTTGCTGCTCAATGTCTCCCAGTAATTGGAGCAACATCACTTTAAAGGTTCAGAGAGTAGAAGCATTTTCTGGTGAAAAAATCCCTACAACAAGCCTGAGAATGTTTAAAGTGAAATCTATTAGTGCTTGGAAGCAGGGAGGGAGGAGGAGGAGGAGGAGGAGAAGGAGAAGAAGGTTTTTTTTTCCTCCTCCAAGTGTATGTGTGCAGAGAGTATTTAGCTGGGTATCAATCAGATGCATTCGGTTCTGCTCCAGCCCCTTGTTGTGATGTAGTTCTTATCTCAGCCCCCCTTGTCTTGTTGTGACAGCCCTGATATTGTTTATTGAGGTGGATGTCAGGTATAATTAGCAATCGATATGGAAAACGTTTCCTGCACAGCCACGTCTCTGACGTCACCGCCGATTAAGGTTTCTTATTGGTCCCAAATTCCCCAAGCCTGAGCTAATTATTGGGAGCTTGATGTTGATAAAGTAATGCTCATCCTGTGCTGGTGGCATGTCCCCTCCTCGCTGGTCACTGCATGTTACTGAGGTCCCACCACCAGCACCAGCAGCAGCAGCCCCTCAGCTGCCCGATCCAGGGACATGATGGACAGTAGGATCCTAGAGCATCCTCATGCCCAGTTTGGGGGCTCCATGAGTGGCATGGTGGGCTTCCCTTACCCCCTCAGCCATCACCATGTGTATGAGTTAGCCAGCCACCAGCTGCAGTCTGCAGCCCAGGTGCCCTTCTCCATAGACGGATTACTCAATGGCTCCTGCTCTGCATCTGTGGTCAATCCGACCCCTCTGATCCCCTCTGGATGTGGGATGAATGGAGACAATCAGCAGTACAAGTTGTCAGGTAAGAGCTGCACACTACTGGGGGACATGGGTGCTATGATTATACATCTGTACAGGAGGAGACATTGGGAGCTGGCACCTATGTATCTGTGTACTGGAGGGCTCACTAATATGGGGGGACAAGCCTAGAGTCATATAATGCACAGTACTCCAAAATAACAGGGTGGTGGGAGATCCCTATAACACACAGTACCCCAAAATAACAGGGTGGTGGGAGATCCCTATAACACACAGTACCCCAAAATAACAGGGTGCCGGGAGATCCCTATACCGCACAGTACCCCAAAATAACAGGGTGCTGGGAGATCCCTATAACACACAGTACCCCAAAATAACAGGGTGCTGGGAGATCCCTATAATGCACAGTACCCCAAAATAACAGGGTGCTGGGAGATCCCTATAATGCACAGTACCCCAAAATAACAGGGTGCTGGGAGATCCCTATAATGCACAGTACCCCAAAATATCAGGGTGCTGGGAGATCCCTATAACGCACAGTACCCCAAAATAACAGGGTGCTGGGAGATCCCTATAATGCACAGTACCCAAAAATAACAGGGTGCTGGGAGATCCCTATAACACACAGTACCCCAAAATAACAGGGTGCTGGGAGATCCCTATAATGCACAGTACCCCAAAATAACAGGGTGCTGGGAGATCCCTATAATGCACAGTACCCCAAAATAACAGGGTGCTGGGAGATCCCTATAATGCACAGTACCCCAAAATAACAGGGTGCTGGGAGATCCTTATAATGCACAGTGCCCCAAAATAACAGGGTGCTGGGAGATCCCTATAATGCACAGTACCCCAAAATAACAGGGTGCTGGGAGATCCCTATAATGCACAGTACCCCAAAATAATAGGGTGCTGGGAGATCCCTATAATGCACAGTATCCCAAAATAACAGGGTGCTGGAAGATCCTTATAATGCACAGTGCCCCAAAATAACAGGGTGCTGGGAGATCCCTATAATGCACAGTGCCCCAAAATAACAGGGTGCTGGGAGATCCCTATGCCGCACAGTGAGGAGGGATATTATGTACATGGGAGACTATAGCCTGATTTATCCGTGTAATACCCAGAGCTGTGGAACAAGCCTGAAGAATATCATGCCCAGTGCTGGAGGTGAACCCTGAAATAACAGGGTGCTATACAGGGCAGCCTGCAGTCATATAGCTGGGTGATAATTGGGAATAGCCGGGTGTACAATGGTTAGTACAAGGGGGGCAGTTGGTTATATACAGGTGCTGGAGAAAAGCCTGAAATAACAAGGGGGTATAGTATGTGTATATAGGGCACAGTGCTGGAGAAAAGCCTAAAATAACTGGGCACTATACTATATGTATAAATAAAACAGTGCTGGAAAAAAAACCTAAAATATCTGGGCACTATACTATATGGTTATATATATATAACACATAGTGCTGGAGAAAAAAACGAAAATATCTGGGCACTATACTATATGGTTATATATATATAATACATAGTGCTGGAGAAAAAATTAAAATATCTGGGCACTATACTATATGTATAAACAAGGCACAGTGCTGGAGAAAAGCCTAAAATATCTGGACACTATACTATATTTATAAATGAAACCTTGCTGGAGAAAAAAACCCTAAAATATCTGGGCACTATACTATATGGTTATATAAGGCACAGTGCTGGAGAAAAAAAAATCTGGACACTATACTATATGGGTAAACAATGCACAGTGCTGGAGAACAAGCTTAAAATAACCGGGCATTATACTAATATGTATATATAAGGCATAGTGCTGGAGAACAAGCTAAAATATCTGGGCACTATAATATTGTATATAATGCTCAGTGCTGGAGAACAAGCTTAAAATAACCGGGCATTATACTAATATGTATATATAAGGCATAGTGCTGGAGAAAAGCCTAAAATATCTGGGCACTATAATATTGTATATAATGCTCAGTGCTGGAGAACAAGCTTATGATGACTGGGTACAATGAACAATGCCTAAAGGACAAGTGTGAAATAATGAATCTGTATATAATGAACAGTAATGGGAGCAGAAGCCTGATATGACTAGGTATAGATCAGTATATAATGCTCAGTGCAGGGGGGTCAATTACTGGGTGGTGTGAGTTGTATTTCTCTATGTAATGCACATTTATGGGGGGGATCATGTCATAATCGGGTGCTATAAGTTGTATCTATGTATAATGCACAGCAGGGAGATTTCTGTAGGTGAAGCCTGAAACCACTGTGTGCAGAGAGTAAAAGCTCCATAGAAAGCTCAGAGCTGGGGGTTATCACAGACAGTATTGCACATATCCAATATTCCTAAATTTGGTTAATAATCTAATAAATAATACAGAGCTATAAATGTATGATACTGGGGGTTCTGCCATTAAATAAACTAATATATATATATATATATATATATATATATATATATATATATATATATATATATATATATACCCAAGGATCAAAAGCGACAACAAAAACATCATCCAGCCATTTAGCACCACTCATTCACACCCCATTACTAGAAAAAAAACAAATGGGAGAGTGACGTTTTATGGGGGTCCCCGGCAATGTGGGGGCATCATACACGTGCACATCACAGCATGTGTCAGGGCTGCAGACAAACAATCACAGTCTGAAGAATCAGCTTTATTCCTGGACTATTTTTCTTTACATCCTCACTTTTTATATTACATATTACATTTCATGTTATTATGTCCTGCGAAATCTACAACTTTTGTTTTTTTTTTTTTGTGTTTTTAAAGAAAATTCTCTCTTGGGGTCCCATAAGGTGACAGATCTGGAGGTGAGGGTCTGGGGTGATGACAATGGGTGGGAAAGGGACACAAACTAGGGATGGAAAAGGCATTTCTCTGCAGGGGGTCCCTGTAACCCTTTTCCCATTTTGTAAATTCACTTCCCCAAACGTGGGAACAGGTCATAAAATGGCTTTGATCAGCGGCTCAGACAACTCTTTAAAGTCAGACTTTGACTATGTTTGTAGCCCAGGACAGACTACATGCTGTATATTGTGCTCCATCCTCCTGCTGACATTGACCTGCTCTGTTCTAGACTCCAGCGACCCCGATAAGGAGAGTCCAGGGTGCAAGAGGAGGAGAACCAGGACCAACTTTACAGGATGGCAGCTGGAAGAGCTGGAGAAAGCCTTCAATGAAAGCCACTATCCGGATGTGTTCATGAGAGAAGCCCTGGCCCTAAGGCTGGACCTGGTGGAATCCAGGGTTCAGGTAAAAAAAAAAAAACACGCAAAAAAAAGAAGTCACACCACTGTCTAAATAAGCCCCGAATTGCAGCTTTAATTGCGTTTTAATTAGGCGCATTTTCCTAGCTGTGGCATCTCTATTTGCATATCCATATCCCCTTTGTGTAATGTGCTTCAAATGAACTCAGCGATATTATCTACAATGTTGTACAGATGTCTTGCCTTTGAATTATTACATCTAATGAATTATTTATACCTGCATGTTTATGGCAAAACACTGAAGGGAATTAAAATAATCATCGTTGCAAACTATACCGGTGATATTTATATAGCAAACTTAGACTTTTTCAGAGTTCAACATTTGTATTTTATTGATTTTTTTCATGTCTTTTAGGATTTTTTTTTACTGTTTATACTTTTCTTTATTTTTTTTTAGAATTTATGTTGATATATTATATTTATTTTAATAAATGAATATTTTTATATGTGATAATTTGGATGGAATCCTAACATAATAGTATAGAAATAAAAACTCCATGCAGTGAGAAATATCTGTCTATCTATCTATCTATCTATCTATCTATCTATTTATTATCTATATCTTATTTCTTTCTATTGTATTCTCTTTTTTATCTATCTATCTATCTATCTATCTATCTATCTATCTATCTATCTATTATCTATCATCTCCCTATCTTACTTTCTATTTTATTCTTTTTTTTTTATCTATCTATCTCTTATTTCTTACTTTCTATTTTATTCTTTTTTCATCTATCTCTTATTTCTTACTTTCTATTTTATTCTCTTATCTATCTATCTATCTATCTATCTATCTATCTATCTATCTATCTATCTATCTATCTATCTATCTATCTCTGCCTAGCTATCTATAATCTATTTATTAATCGATTATCTATCTATTTATCTATGATTTATCTAATATTTCTTATTTCTTACTTTCTCTTTTTTTCTATCTATTCATCCATACTTCCTCCCTTTCTTTCTTTCTTTCTTTCTTTCTTTCTTTCTTTCTTTCTTTCTTTCTTTCTTTCTTTCTTTCTTTCTTTCTTTCTCATCTATCTGTCGAACTCTCTCTTTCTCTTTCTCTCTCTCTATATACATATATTTAGATAGATGGTGTAGAAATAATATAAATACTATATATGTAGTGAGTACATAAACTCTTTATAGAGACATAAATACATGGGGGGAAAAATTGCAACTAATATAGGTGATTCAATATAATTTTCCATTAATTGTTTACTTATAGTTTCCACATAAACACAGAATTATATAGTGGTTTTAATACCAGGGGACCCCCCTGTGAATGTGCTTAAAGGTAAAAGGCAGGAGGCCAGGGTGTAATTAAGACCCTGGAGGTGTGGAGTTTATAATAAAGAAGAGTGGAGCCCTGTATTATTAAAGCATTAGCTTTGTTTCAAGGGATATTTACAAAATGCACTCTCTCCCCCCTCTGACCTCTTCTGGTTTCAAACCTTTTCATCCAATTTGTTCTGAGATTGTTAAGTGAAGCCTGGACCTCACTTTCCCCTTTAATTCCATAATGAGGTAATTCTCAATGGCAGCAACCGCCTGGAATTAACACAAAAGGTTTTATAGGATGGGGGGAGGCGAGAGGCTCTAAATAAACTTTGAAGGGGGTTAGAGGAAAGGGAGGAGGGGTGTCCAAAATTGTAAACAGAGTCTGTATAGATATCATCATTATTATTATTGTTATTATTATTAATATTATTATTATTTTATTTTTGCTACATTTTTTTATTATTTGTAGGGTGAGAAAATAATTACAATAAATAAAATCCAACGTAATAATAAATACATAGAAAAGAGAATTAATTTCTGACTCAGCACAAAAGCACACAAAGTATTTTTTTTCTAAATGTCCCAATACTGTTGTCTCCATAGCCGTGTGTAAGAACATTTTTTTTTTAAGTTTTAATAATCTTTAGTTATTTAATTAAATCATTTTTTTATTTTTTTATTTCTAGTTATGATTGTAGTTAATGTTTTGGTTTTATTATTATTCACCAGTCCTCCTGCATCGATACAGATATCTAGTTACTGCTCGCCTTTTGGATTTACATTTTTTTTTATTGTTAGAGTTCTTGAGATTCTCGTATAAAAACCTGGAAATATCATTTACCACCGTGTTTGTAATGTTGTACTTATCAATGTAGAATTTTACAAGTTTCGGCTGGATTTTTTTTTTAACGTGGGTGGAATAATTGGATCAACACTTTTATGTGGTTAAAAGATCGTAAAAGTCACGATGGCATCGTAAAATCATGGAGTCGATCAACACAAACCATCCAATGCACTACAGACGAATGTATTCCTACAAATGTAGCATTTTTTAAATATATATGTGTGTGTGTATGTGTGTACGTGTGTGTGTATTGGTGAGAATTGGATTTTCTCGAAATATTAATTAATATATGCTTATTCCATACATAATCTGTTAAAAAGAACTTTGATTATGTGATAGATAGATAAATAGATAGATGATAGATAGATAGATAATAGATAGATAATAAATAGATAGATAATAGATAGATAGATAGATAGATAGATAGATAGATAATAAATAGATAATAGATAGATAGATAGATAGATAGATAGATGATAGATAGATAATAGATAGATAGATGATAGATAGATAGATAGATAGATAGATAGATAGATAGATAGATGATAGATAGATAGATGATAGATAGATAGATAGATAGATGATAGATAGATAGATAATAGATAGATAGATAGATAGATAGATAGATAGATAGATAGATAGATAGATAGATAGATAGATAGATAGATCGTGGTTCCAATTCATATTATCCTTAGAGATTATTCTGAATACTTTGGAAGGAACAGTGCACACCACTGGGAGAATTTAGGACAATTTGTGCTCCACAAGTTTAGTTAAAACAAACACCCATAGCAATCTGTGAGCAGCAGCAATCTGTGAGTAACAATCTGTGAGTAGCAATCTGTGAGTAGCAATCTGTGAGTAACAATCTGTGAGTAGCAATCTGTGAGCAGCAATCTGTGAGCAGCAGCAATCTGTGAGTGGCAATCTGTGAGTAGCAATCTGTGAGTAGCAATCTGTGAGCAGCAGCAATCTGAGTGGCAATCTGTGAGTAGCAATCTGTGAGTAGCAATCTGTGAGTAGCAATCTGTGAGTAGCAATCTGTGAGTGACAATCTGTGAGCAGCAATCTGTGAGTAGCAATCTGTGAGCAGCAATCTGTAAGTAGCAATCTGTGAGCAGCAATCTGTGAGTAGCAATCTGTGAGTAACAATCTGTGAGTAGCAATCTGTGAGTAGCAATCTGTGAGCAGCAATCTGTGAGTAGCAATCTGTGAGCAGCAATCTGTGAGCAGCAATCTGTGAGTAGCAATCTGTGAGCAGCAATCTGTGAGTAGCAATCTGTGAGCAGCAATCTGTGAGCAGCAATCTGTGAGTAGCAATCTGTGAGTAGCAATCTGTGAGTAGCAATCTGTGAGTAGCAATCTGTGAGTACAATCTGTGAGTAGCAATCTGTGAGTAGCAATCTGTGAGCAGCAATCTGTGAGTAGCAATCTGTGAGTACAATCTGTGAGCAGCAATCTGTGAGCAGCAATCTGTGAGTAGCAATCTGTGAGTAGCAATCTGTGAGTACAATCTGTGAGTAGCAATCTGTGAGTAGCAATATGTGAGCAGAAATCTGTGAGTAGCAATCTGTGAGTAGCAATCTGTGAGTAGCAATCTGTGAGCAGCAATCTGTGAGTAGCAATCTGTGAGTAGTAATATGTGAGCAGCAATCTGTGAGCAGCAATCTGTGAGTAGTAATATATGAGCAGCAATCTGTGAGCAGCAATCTGGGAGTAGCAATCTGTGAGTAGTAATATGTGAGCAGCAATCTGTGAGCAGCAATCTGGGAGTAGCAATCTGTGAGTAGCAATCTGTGAGCAGCAATCTGTGAGTAGTAATATGTGAGCAGCAATCTGTGAGCAGCAATCTGGGAGTACAATCTGTGAGCAGCAATCTGTGAGTAGCAATCTGTGAGTAGCAATCTGGGAGTAGCAATCTGGGAGTAACAATCTGTGAGTAGCAATCTGTGAGCAGCAATCTGTGAGTAGCAATCTGTGAGTAGCAATCTGGGAGTAGCAATCTGGGAGTAACAATCTGTGAGTAGCAATCTGTGAGCAGCAATCTGTGAGTAGCAATCTGTGAGCAGCAATCTGTGAGTAGCAATCTGTGAGTAGCAATCTGGGAGTAACAATCTGGGAGTAGCAATCTGTGAGCAGCAATCTGTGAGTAGCAATCTGTGAGCAGCAATCTGTGAGCAGTGCAGCAATCTGTGAGTAGCAATCTGTGAGTAGCAATCTGGGAGTAACAATCTGTGAGTAGCAATCTGTGAGTAGCAATCTGTGAGTAGCAATCTGTGAGCAGCAATCTGTGAGTAGCAATCTGTGAGTAGCAATCTGGGAGTAACAATCTGGGAGTAGCAATCTGGGAGTAACAATCTGTGAGTAGCAATCTGTGAGCAGCAATCTGTGAGCAGCAATCTGTGAGCAGTGCAGCAATCTGTGAGTAGCAATCTGTGAGTAGCAATCTGGGAGTAACAATCTGTGAGTAGCAATCTGTGAGTAGCAATCTGTGAGTAGCAATCTGTGAGCAGCAATCTGTGAGTAGCAATCTGTGAGTAGCAATCTGGGAGTAACAATCTGGGAGTAGCAATCTGGGAGTAACAATCTGGGAGTAGCAATCTGGGAGTAACAATCTGTGAGTAGCAATCTGTGAGCAGCAATCTGTGAGCAGTGCAGCAATCTGTGAGTAGCAATCTGTGAGTAGCAATCTGTGAGTAGCAATCTGTGAGTAGCAATCTGTGAGTAACAATCTGTGAGTAGCAATGAAGAGTGACTTGTGTCCCTCGCCAGTGCTGAATGTTAATTGACTTTCATTGTCCGGTGTAGGTTTGGTTCCAAAATCGCAGAGCAAAGTGGAGAAAGAAAGAAAACACCAAGAAAGGTCCTGGAAGACCGGCCCATAACTCCCATCCGACCACCTGCAGCGGAGAACCCATGGACCCGGAGGAGATCGCCAGGAAGGAGCTGGAGAAGATGGAGAAGAAGAAGAGGAAGCAGGAGAAGAAGCTGCTGAGAAGCCAGAATCGCCTCCAGCACTCCCCGTCCATGTCCCTGCACACCCCGAGCTCTGACAGTGACAGTGGTCTCTCTCAGACCCATGACTCCAACTCTATGGAGACCACTTATCCAGACACTCGAAACCAAACGCAGCCGAGCTGTGACCCAACAGGGCAAGCCTTCTACCCAAGCCAAAGAAACACAGGACACAAAGACAGGGTCAGCGACAAGGACTCCTCTACAGAGACCACCCACAACTCAGGCTTGTGTGTCAATGGACGAGGGTCTGCCTTCCAGAAACTCAACCCATTCAGTGTGGAAAGTTTACTGTCGGACTCCCCTCCCAAGAGGAAAGCAGGTGTGGACTTCCCCAGTTTGTCTGGTCCTAGGACCTTGATTGGCAAGGGTCACTTTTTACTTTACCCCATCACCCAACCTCTTGGCTTTATTGTGCCACAGACTTCTGTCAAAACCAGTTCAGCCCAGGAAAGTAACACAAACTTGGGTCAAAGAGACCCCAATCACAATAATAACTCAAGTCAACCCAATCAGAGTACCTCTCCCAAACACATGTACCCCGGGAACAGCACGAACTCTCCGCAGGCCAGCCTCCCCATATGCAAGACTGAAGGTCTGGGCCACATAGGGGTTTCTCCTTGCCTTGTCCAGGCTTCTTCAGGGGACACAGGGACTGGCCAGCCGCAGGACAGCACTTTCTCAGAGCCAAAGTCTCCTAAGTCCCCAACAACAGGAGAAACCCAACCCAGAGACTCATCAGACTGTTCAGACCCTGCACCCCCTCCCTGCACCCCCAAACCAAGCATAGACTGTGAAGAAGTAGACATGGATTAAACTCCCCCCCCCCCCCACCCATAAAAAATACAACAACAAAAGCATAAAAATAGCAATCCTCAAAGACTCTACAGACTTCAAACATTCCCAAAGCTGAACCCACAAAATATCTGCCTTCAGCCTGTAGAACAAACCTTTAATATCAGGTGCAATGACCTATTTAGCTCTACTTTATAGGAGAAAACTGTATAAAAAACAAACAAAACAAATACAAAAATAATGATATTAATTGAAAAAAGAAAAATCAAACATAACAATAAACCCAAAAGAGACTGTAACAAAAAAAAAAAAGCAACGAGAATCCTCAGTCTTGTAAAATGCAGAAATGTATAAAAAATATTTATATATGTACAACTTTTTTTTTTTTTTTTTGGGATAAATAAAGATTTAAAAATATATATGTAAATTGTTTCTGTGGCTGGTGGTGTACACATTGTTTTATATTTATAGATATCTATATCTATATATATGCTTATAATATGTTTTTATTAATCTATTTTGGCAATGTATATATATATATATATATATATATATATATATATACATATATATATATATATATATATATATATATATGTATATATATATATATATATATATATATATATATATATATATATATATACATTGCCTAAACAGTTTAAGGAAACATATTAGAAAGATTTATATATATATATATATATATATATATATATATATATATATATATATATATAAATGTTTATAATATGTTTCCTTAATCTGTTCAGGCAATGTATATATATATAGATATAGATATAGATATAGATATAGATATATATATATATATATATATATATATATATATATATATATATATATATACAAGCATTTTATTTTAAGCAGTTACACATGCAATGCATTATAAATATATATGTATTATGTATATAATGAAATAT